>NW_024540618.1:0-28950 GCF_016647625.1 Suillus subalutaceus | reverse complement strand
AACTTTCATGTAAAATATATTGGCTCGCTAAATTCAAGGTTGTTGCACGCTGTCTGACTGGAAATACCTCCTGTGGGATAATAATATCCCTGTATGCAATATTTAGTCGCAGCCGCCATATACGACTCCGTTATACCAAATCGCCCCTCCAAGTCATCAGTATTAGTCGCAGCAGTACACCGCCCCATGGTAGTCTTCAGTTCTTACGTTCCTGCTCCGAAACAGGCGGGGTGTCAAGAAAGGCCCAAATAAGCCTTCGCACAACAGCCAGGGGGATCTACCACACACAAGCGATGTACTGGCTTCGGTCTCAGGACCTTGACGTATGATACGTAACCAAGTGTCACAATGCTATATAGTTGTCAGATACGCATAATCAACGTTCAAACGTCTAAACGCTCCTGAGAACTCACATAACGAAACACACGAGTGTTATCTGTACCGATCAAACAGCTCACAAGCGATTCACTGCCGGATTTGCTGTACATTGCGGGAACATGAAACTCGTCTTGGCACGATAAGCGATGAACGTTTGAACGTTGAACACCCGTGAGGAAGTGATCACATACGAACATTTTGGTGGGGATGATTGTCCCACCAACCTTTGCTGCTCAGCCAAGGCCAAGCAACTGCCGTCGGTCCGTCGGCAGCCATACAACAATGAAACACGGGACCCGACATTCGTACACTGACCAGTGACAGCCTGAAACGGCTGCTGCGAACTCGAGCTCTGGCAGTGCATCTATAGGCAAGCTCACGTGGCTAAGTGAAATGATCTCGACTCGAAGTCCGTTTGACGGTCAGATGTTAGGTGCTGTTTGCAAGTTGTAGCGACCTCCAAAGTGGGGTCGTCATCATTAAAGGGGCAGAGTTTCTCGGGGCCATGTCCTCTGTGTGTAGCTGCTGCTATAATTTGAAGGACCGCCAACAATATGCCAAAAGCGGCTTTTATGGGCGCATCAACAAGTGGAATTTCCCCTACAGCAGCTTGTACCACAAATAAAAGATAGCCGAGCCATCTTCGCGAGCAAGAAGTGTGCAACACGAGGACTCGGTGGAAGACACGCTGGTGTGTGTCCGTTCGTTTGCCGAGTCAAACGCAGTGCAATCATGATGATCTTGGGCAGAGCCGTGTCCCACGGAATGTGAATTCGGCAATGTCGCTAAAGGTCACTAACTCACGACGAGGAGTGGAGGAAAGGAATGCGATATATCGCTAATCAAGAGCATCGCCCGATGGCTGAGGACGCAGCATCCATCCCTCGCGGTGTCCAGTCTCCGCGCTATCTGTGACGTAATCGGTACAATCGGCCAAAAACTCCGAGGCGAGATCCCAAGGTTTTCCAGCCCTGTCAAATACGGATACCGGGCCTCACCTGAGGCAGGGGTAGTAAGCTTTTCCCTAGGACAGGGTCGGTTGAGTCTACTATTTCCGATGGCCTATAGAAACGGGTTAGCAGAATGATGTCACTGTCAACACGTCTCCTGCGAGGTTGTTTGTGGATGGAGAACGTATCATCAAGATAAGACACGGAAAGAGAACTCATCCGAGGAAGGACGCTCCCGAAACTTTGGTAGTGGCGATACGCAATACGCGAGTTCTAGTCTGCTCAGGACCAGCAAAATGAAGACGTAGAGTAAAATACAACGAGCACTGTTGGACAGTGCGATTGTGACTCGCTCATAGCTCGTCACCCACCTCGACGCGACCCACAAGGTCGGCGGCCTGTCAATGATTCAGAATCACAAGCGAGGGAGATTGCTGACAGTATACACCCTCTGGCGCTGAATGAAGGGACAACCCGTCCGTAGAACGAGACACTCCGGGACCTGACATTAGATCACATTCGCGATATACTATACCCACTTCCCTAAATGTATGGCAGAGATAATTAATAAGGCTTGAATCGCCGTGATTCCTTCAGTTTTTCGACACGTTCCTTGTCCGCCGCGAAGTTCTTCTTCAGGTCGAGCAAGGCTACAGGCACATGAACCGATATCCTCATGACAAACAAAACTTTACACTCACCTTTCCGTTGTTTTTCAGCCTTCTGGAAAGCGTAAAACACATCCTTCTCCTTTTTTTCTCCTTCTTTCTTCTACTTCCAGTTTGCCCAGTGAGCATGAACTTCTTGCTGGCAACGCCCACGCCTCCACCAAGCGTTTGTCCATAAGCACCTCCTCTCGTAACGAGTGTGAATCCGTCCTCGTCCACAATTGCTTCCCCTTTCCGGTACTTGGCCTCCTGTTTACTCTTCGAAAGGTCAAATTCGAAGCGGTCCATAAAGCTGTCTGCGTGAGCTTTGACAGCATCTAGCGGAGGCCGCTCATTATCATATTTTGCCATATAGTGAGAGAGACCACGGGGCTCCCCAGAGATGGCCATGGCTTAGGTGACGTAGGGGACAAAAGCGCTTTTGCAAGAGATGAAGAATCGAGAAATATGATATGGGCACAAGATCCAGTTTGCGCAGTGTGCGAAGGGATGGAGAAGGGAGGGGTATCACTTCAGGGGGCGTTGGTTCGGAAGTTTGGAGCTTTCTTTTCTTGCGAGGACGTGCTTCGGTATCAGGTTCTTCATTGACGGCAGCCTCGGACATCTCCTCGTCAGAATCAGATGCGTGCTCTGTTAGAGCATCGGCAGAGTTGAAGTCAAATAAGACGCGCTCTACTGTCCCACAGTGTTTGAATAGCAGTGTGAGCTCATGCTCTGTTCGTCTGGTGGCACGTTCACTAGGAATAGCGTGCGTCCTTCAGGTAGAACATTGTTGGCTTCGTTTTGGATTTAGATTTGGCATGAGCTCTCGCATAGATGTAATGTGTTGAACTTGGATATGCAATTGGAATGACAGTGAAACCCGACAGACATTTCGGTAAAATAGGCATGTCGATGGAAGATCGAGGCAATTTTCACCAGGAAGTTGTTTGGATCGAAGGCTTTTGCCAAACAAACAACTCCGCTATGAAATTCAAACCTCGTGTCTTGAAGCTTGAAGATTTACTTCAAATCCTCGACGTAATAAGTGGTACGATTCTAGATACATGGTTGTATCGAGAGATTAACAATGCCCACATTCTAGTAAGCATGAAAGGAAAGCCTGAAACCTTAGAAGCAGTTGTATACTGGCAACAGCATCAGCAAGTTGTGAATTTTCAATCGCTCAACAGGATAACCGTAGGCAACTGATTGAGCCACAAAATGGGCAGTTCGTTTTATGTGTTATGAGTCTGCCTCTCAGTGTTGGAAGCAGCCATTTCCTCCTCTGCCAATTGTCGACTCTCTTGGGTGAGTTCACATGGGGTGCAAAAGAATGCAGTTAGGCAATCGTTACCGGAGCTTCCATCAATGTGGTAGCGCGCTCTCAACGTGGCCCTTTGCCCGAGCTAGCAATCTTCCTTAACATGTACCTGTGAAGAACGACAAAATCTATGCTCACCTGCAGTACCCAACCAAAACCGCACAACATATCAAGCGCTAGATGCATACAACAATCAGCATCGCAGCCCGAACCACCATGTTCCGGATCCGCCGTATCGTTTTCTTGCAAGTGGTCGAGTCGCTTCCGGTTTTTCCCATATACCATGCAAGGGCACCAACACGACATGCAATCTGTGAAGCAGGCTGTGGGTGATTCACTGTGGTAAGATTGTATGGGACTCACAAGTTCCAACATCATCCCAGCAACTAAACAGCCCGTTGTGCCAATAGTTGGGGTCGATCTTGTTGTCCGGGCTGCCCTGCACCCGAACCGGATCCTTCCTCCTCTTTCTTTGTGACTCTGCTCAGCGGACTGGTCCGCTGGTTCCCCTTCCTTCTGTGACACCTCGGAAGCGTTCATTTGTCCTGTTGGTTGCATCTGCTCCTGGCGTGGTTGGGGATGAGCGGTTCGGTCGTCAGGAGCATCCTGCACTGGCTTGAGAAGCAAGGTTGTCAGAAAAGACTCGTTCACTATCAGGACATGATATACCTTCGATCCGGCTGAACCTTGTAAAAAATCTTGAGGAGCAACGAGGCCTGCAGTGCTTGGGGGAACAAACATGTTCAAGGTAGTTAGGAGGAATTGCAAGATTAGGGGTATTTCGATGAGTCTAAAATATTTGCTTTCATTCACCTCTTACAAAACAAAACCATTGAGATCAGAGAATTGGCATCTTCAAGTTTAATCGCTATCTCGATGAGCACTTAAAGAACCGAGGGGCGAAGTTCTGAGCTCTATTGCAGCGCTCTCCCTGTATTTATCGTAGCAAGACTTGTCATGATTCTACAATGCTACTCCATTCCAGTGGCGCTGTGTAAATTTCAAGCACGACACTCAGAAAAATAGCATCGACTGGGACAAGCTTAAACCTACTTATGTACAGCTTCTGAGTGTAAACCAGTCCTGTAGAGGGTGTCTCTGAAATGGGTATAACTAACACAGGTAGCGATGATCTGAGTCCTAGGGTCTCGGGAATTTGCACCAGGCAAACTTGCCCGGCTAATTTACCCTGCAAATTTACCGTGAATGATAGTACTATCAATTTCACACCCTCGAAAACATCATGATAGTGTCAATTTGGGTGAATTTGTTTCTACTGGACCCAGAACACCTGAAAAGCTTAAATATGATATACTGGACAATCCCGACAGCTCAGACGAACACAAACCGATTCTCTGCTATTCCAAGTTGACCTTGCAAAACTCGTAGCAGTCATGGAGCCTTATGCAAAAGCAATTCAATGTCTAGAGTCGGCCCCAAACAACTTGTGCAGACGTCTATTTGTACTGGCTTGCCATCGTTGCACAGATGGAACAACTGATTCAGGGCAATCCAATTCGACTATGCAAAGAGACCAAAGTGCCATCCGTGCAATTACTAATGCGCGGTTCAAACAGATGATCAACGACGCACCAAATCTTGAACCCAGGTGAGTGATGATGCGTGTGATGAAAAGGCGTAGCCCAAGGACTAGCGGGCCTTCAATTTGGTTATGACGCGCACCACCGAGAGAGTCTCGTTCCTTGTTTTCGACCTTGTCTATCTTACCATCGCAGTTCTGTAATAACATATTATCTTATTCTCCTCCTCGGATCTTTATCTGAGCCCCAACAGCAGACTTAGGGTGTTGCTGACATTAGGTCGAAAAAAACAATCTCTTCACGCCCAAAACCATTATTCCACTCTACCCCTATCATGTCTTCAAACAATAATTCACTCGATGTTGATGAAAATATGTCTTCCCCTAATGGCGCTGATGGAAAACACCCTTCTTCAACTCCTCGCACAGTTGGTGCAAGGGCAGCAAGACTTTGGCCAGGTTGTCACACAAGTTCTAGCTCACCCTGCTCCAGTACCACAAACTCTGACTGCGCCGACTATCCCTAAAGCATCAATTGCTGAACCAGATGCTTATGACGGGAAGTACGAGACGTTCGACGCATTCATCATGAGTCAACTTTTTCTATTGTTTTCCGGCAAGC
Source organism: Suillus subalutaceus (assembly GCF_016647625.1). Lineage (NCBI taxonomy): Eukaryota > Fungi > Basidiomycota > Agaricomycetes > Boletales > Suillaceae > Suillus > Suillus subalutaceus. Next base: position 23,489 of record NW_024540618.1, on the reverse strand, counting down.
CGTCGGTCTATGCTAATGACCAAATGAAAATCATTACGACCTTGTCCTTTATGAAGAAAGGTTTCGCGGGTACGTGGGCGACCAATATCACGAAGCAGCTGAGGGAAGGCACTCTTGTCTTTGCGAGTTGGGCAGAGTTCGAGAGGAAGTTGAGAGGTGTATTCGATGATCCGAATAAGAAACGGCTCGCGCAGGTTAAGCTTCACGCCTGAAGAAAACTTCTAAACAATCGCTGATGAATATTTCGCCGAGTTTGATCAACTCGCAACAGTCGCAGGCTTCAACGACGAAGCCTTGCTTGATATACTCCATCAAAACCTTGACAAGCCCACATTTGATGCAATTGTGGCTGCTGCTCCGCAGGTTGATAGAGAGTTGACGGCATGGAAGGACTATGCGAAGAAGTATGATAGGAATAAGAGAGCAAACGAAAGGAGTGATGGAGGAGAATTTGCGAGTGGAAGGAGGTTTGGTGAAGGAAGAGGAGGACCGGGTTGTGGTTTCGGCCACAAGGAGGTATAGGACGAGGATCTCCCCATACAGGTACCACTGGAACGAGCGGCACCACTACGGACACTGGGGGTCACGCGGGCACAGGCACTGGGGGCACCAACACGGCGGGGGGCTGGCACACTTTTCCTGGACAAGGGGAACCCATGGATCTTGACCGACAGCGTGGACGAGCTACCTCTACCCAGCTCAAATGCTACAACTGTGGAGAGGCGGGGCACATTGCTCGTGGTTTGTCCTAAGCCACGAGGATGGAATACAATGAGGGCAGTTTTTGAGGGATTGACTGAAGAACAAAAGGGAGAAGTAGCGGAGATTTTTAATTTACGAGAGAAGTCTGGAGAGAAGCAAGAGGGTTTTTGAAGACGCCGGGAGAGAAGGGTGCTAACTCACCAGCGGATTGTATGATAAGTGCTGAATCAGTCAATGAAACTTGTGATTCGGACTCCCAAGCACCCACTTCTATAGATCAACCAAAGAGTAAACTACAAAAGAAAAATCAGCGGAGAAAGGAGCAAAAACAGAATGATAAAAAAGAGGAAGCTAGTAAAAGACAGCTGGAGGATGACGAGAAGGCGAAGAAAGGTTCCTTGCTATGGACCATGGAGATGCTTCGTTCCGATGATGAAAAGGCATTGAAGACGTTACGTCGTTGGACCAATCGTCAGTGCATCTCGGAGGTTGATATTGACCTCCTACTCCAGCTTCGACAGCTCACACCAATTCAACAAAAGGAGGTTCTCCAAGAGTTAAAACGTCCAAAAACCTGGATCCGCAAAATTAATCAGAATTCTGTTGTCACGCTGGTTACTATCGGCACCCTTGATGATCAACGCACCTTCCAAGTGAATGCTCTTCTGGATTGCGGAGCCACAGGCTGCTATATTGATGAGGGATTTGCACGAGCCAAAGGTCTTAATCTCGAATCACTTCCTTGACCCATTCCAGTTTATAATGCGGATGGCTCACACAACGAAGGAGGTCCAATTCGATCTGTGGTGAAGTTGCGTCTCCAGGTACAAGATCATATCGAGATCTTTAATTTTGCAGTTACCAACATTGGAAAAACGGACCTTATCATTGGTTTCGATTGGCTTCGGAAGCATAATCCCTCTATCAACTGGCGCACTGGAGATGTCACCTTTAATCGCTGTCCACTTGCTTGCCGTGCTACCTTTGGAGGAGAGATATCACATGAGCCAGAAGATGAACCTTGTAAGGAGAAGCGAAAAGCTGAGCAGTTAGAAGACGGAGATCGCATTTTTGTCACTAAGTTTGAGGTCAAGACATTGGAAGAATGGCAGTATTGGGAGAAGGCTAGAAGATGTGAAAAGATTAGGGCTGTGGAAACACGCTCTCAGAAGTTGGCAGAGGAGGCACTTACGAAGGGGACAAAGATGTTGTTGGAAGAATTACTTCCCAAACACCTTGAAGATTTTACGCTGGTGTTTGAGAAAGCCTCATTTGATTGCTTACCTGAACGATGTCAGTGGGATCATGCTATTGAACTCAAACCAGGCATCGAACCTTTCAATAGCAAGATTTACCTGCTAAGTCTCGTTGAGCAAGCTGAACTCGACAAGTTCATTGAAGAACATCTGCACACAGGACGAATTCGACCTTCGAAATCCCCTATTGCTTCCCCATTCTTCTTCGTCAAGAAGAAAGATGGCTCTTTGTGTCCTGTACAGGACTATCGCAAATTAAACTCAGCTACCATCAAAAATCGGTATCCCCTTCCTCTGATTTCTGAAGTGATCCACAAACTCTGCAACGCGCGATATTTTACCAAGCTCGATGTTCAATGGGGGTACAATAATATCCGTGTCCATGAGGGAGATGAATGGAAAGCTGCGTTTACAACCAATCAGGGACTCTATGAACCATTGGTAATGTTTTTAGGCCTCACAAACTCACCAGCTACCTTTCAGACAATGATGAATGATTTATTCTGAGATCTCATTAGCCGTGGAGTGGTGATTGTTTACATGGACGACATTCTCATCTTTACCAAATCCCTCGAAGAACATCGATGAGTCACACATGAAGTTCTTCAAATCCTTCATGACAACCACTTGTATCTGAAGGCTGAGAAATGTACCTTTGAACAGACGGAAATCGAATATCTTGGACTCGTTATTCGTCATGGCAAGGTTTCTATGGATCCAGTCAAAGTGAAGGGTGTACAGGAATGGCCTCGACCTACTATGAAACGCGAACTCCAGCAATTTTTAGGATTTGCCAACTACTATCACCATTTCATTCAAGGTTTCGCTCATATCGCTCATCCTCTTCACCGCTTAACTGGTAATGAACAATGGCATTGGGGAATAGACGAAGAAAAGGCATTCCAAGGCCTGAAACTGCTATCACCATGGCACCCGTACTTATCCTACCCAAAGACGATGCCCCATTTCATGTCGAAGCTGATAGTTCCGACTATGCTACAGGAGCAGTACTCTCCCAACTCCAATCCAATAATCATTGGCACCCTGTCGCATTCCTTTCGCGTGCACTATCTGATGTCGAGCGCAATTACGACATCCATGACAAGGAACTGCTCGCTATTATGCGGGCTCTTGCTGAATGGCAACATTATTTGATGGGTGCGCAACAAACCATCGAAATTGTCACTGACCACAAGAATTTGGAGTATTTTACTTCGGCAAAGAAACTAAACCATCGTCAAGCACGTTGGGCCTTGGAACTCGCAGAGTATGACTTCTGACTTACCCATAAGCCGGGAAAATCCCATGGGAAGCCTGATGCCCTCTCGAGATGAGCGGACCATGGACGGGGGAGGAAGATAACAAAGATTGAGTTTTATTGAAAGAGGAATGGTTCTGAGCAGTAACAACGGAGATAGAGATGGAGGCACTGTGGATAGTAGTTCCAGTGAAATTCATTGGGTGAAATCATATGATAATGGTCTGAAACTCAGAGCATTAGGTGCTGAAATCAGGGTGCTGAAATTGCTGTATTTTACTCTGAAATTTTACTCTGAAAAGATACTCTGAATTTATCTTAGAATGACAAGCAAAACTATTGAACCATACCCTAGGAACATCGTTTAACCCAATTAACCTATGATAGGTCATAATTTGCAAATGGCGGAAATTGAACCAAAGACCTCATGTTGATAGGTGCAGCGATCTAACCACTAAGCCATAAGCCCTGTACAATGTGTATATGGTGACACCAATATATACCAAAACGATGTCATAACAAAAATGTGAAAATTCTGCTGTGACAGTGCCAGGTCATTCAATTATCGAGCTCCACAGCAGATTGATCTCCTGAGCTAAAATGCTAGTAGGATTGGAGTATGGTGCTGAATTCTGATTCAGTATATTTTCCACTGAAATTCAAAATCAGCGCTCCAATGAAATTAACTGCATGCAATTTCAGTGGAAGTTACTCTGAAACATTCAGCATCAGCGCATTTTCCAGTGATTTTCATTGGAACTACTATCTACAGTGGAGGGTGATGAAATCTTGTCGAAGATTCGTGCATCGAAGAGGGTTGAGAGGTTTGTAAGAGAAGCAATAAAGAAAGGTGAGAGAGGCTGGAAGGAACAGAACGGATTGAGGTTGTGGAAGAATCGTATTTATGTGCCAAATGAACAATCCCTCCGAGATCAGATCATCCACTCTCACCATGACCTGCCTGTATCCAGTCATCCAGGGCGCTACAAAACGGCAGAGTTAATCTTGCAGACATATTGGTGGCCACGAGTTCATGCAGATATAACGCGTTATGTGAGTGGCTGCGAGAAATGTCAACGTACTAAGACCTTTCCCGCAAAGCCATTCGGACTACTCGCACCTAATCCAGTGCCAGAGCATAACTGGCAGTTCGTATCAGTGGATCTCATAACTCAACTTCCCCAAAGCAAGGGAAGTGACACCATCCTCGTTGTTGTGGACCGACTGTCCAAGATGATACATCTTGCGCCGACAAATGGAGAGTTGACTTCTGAAGGTCTTGCACATTTGTACCGAGACCAGGTATGGCAGGATTTCGGTGTTCCTGAACGTGTCATCAGCGATCGTGGCTCTCAGTTCATGTCTAGCTTTATGCACGACCTCAATCAGTTGCTCGGGATCCAAACCAATCTATCCACAGCATATCATCCACAAACAGATGGTCAGACTGAACGGATAAACCAAGAAATCGAGCAATATCTTCGTTTATTCACCAATTACCATCAGAATGACTGGGCAGAGTGGTTACCCCTTGCCCAATTTAAGTATAATGACAAAGTGCAAACCTCCACTGGATATTCCCCCTTCTTCCTAAACTACGGTTGTCATCCTTGCAAAGGAATTGAACCCCGCTCTAGTGTGAGGGTGGAAAGCATGGACGTCTTCGCTTCGCGAATGCATCATCTTGCGCAGGAAGCCACTAGCACCTTGACAAAAGCAGCGAATGACATGAAACATTATTATGATGAACACCGTCGCAAGGCTCCTGAATATCAGCCGGGAGATTTAGTTTACTTGGAGGCCACCAACCTTAAATCTGACCGCCCTTCGAAGAAGCTCGATGATCGTCATTTTGGTCCTTTCAAAATCATTCAGAAGGTTGGAGAGCGAGCCTACAAACTGGATTTACCTCGCACTTGGAAGCGGATCCATCCAGTGTTCCACACTATTCTTCTTCGTCCCTACACACCACCAACTTCCCCATTGCAACAATCGCCGCCGCCGCCGCCACCAGTAGATCTTGGAGGAACCCCAGAATATGAAGTTGAGAATATATTGGATAGTCGAGAGAGACGTGGAAGAAGAGAATATTTGGTAAAATGGAGAGGACAACCAAGAGAAGAGGATACTTGGGAGCCGGAGCAAAATTTGAAGAATGAGTACGGAACCAACGAGGCGTTCAAAACCTTCCTGGCGCGTGAACGAGAACACCTCAAAATTCGTATACCACCTCGGGGAGAATGGAGATATGCGATGCCGAATCGAGGGGTGTACGATTGGAGGATAGGGACATTTAGAGAGATCGTCGATGAGGACATCGACCTTGGGAGAGGGTAATGTGATGAAAAGGCGTAGCCCGAGGACTAGCGGGCCTTCAATTTGGTTATGACGCGCGCCACCGAGAGTCTCGTTCCTTGTTTTCGACCTTGTCTATCTTACCATCGCAGTTCTGTAACAACAATATTATCTTGTTCTCCTCCTCGGATCTTTATCTGAGCCCCAACAGCAGACTTAGGGTGTTGCTGACAGGAGGATGCTCTTTCATTCGTCTATTTCGTTCCTGCTGGCCTTTTGCCCCCAAATGCTGGTACCTGACGAACCTGTCCAAGCTGCATCTTCCACAGTCGCATCAAAACTTCCCTACATGGTGCCGGGCTAGCATGAAGGACCCCATGAGAATTGGCTCAAAAGCCTTCGAAAGCACGATTGTCGACCGCAGCCAACTAATGTGCTTCTACAATTCGGTTCACCTTCCGCCAGATACGCGCCAGCCCGAAGACGATCCGTATACTACTTTCATTCAATTTTCTTTGATGTCCGAAATCACAGTCTATCCGCGAACCTTGACCCTCCCCTTCCGTCGACCAACTCACTGATCCGATTTAAAACCCGAATGGTGCTCCTCGACTCGCTGATAGACACTATTAGATTCACCTATCGGTTTTCATTGATGACTGGAAATTGGCGCCAATCACATCACAGAGGTGTATATGAGTTATCTCATCATATATATTCCGCGAACACTTCCTCATATACAGCCGAGCGGTGAGATCAAGCCACAGGACCAGTCTGCTAATAATTGAACCTGAAACCCGAAACCCGCCATTGTTTTGAGTGTAGGAATTTCGTTCTGTTTCAGGGGCAAGCGGTTGGAGTGGACGTACCTCCAGATCATTGTCATGCATCGTACTTTGGTAATAAAGTCATGATGAGCAGAGTAGTATGCGGTTTTGAATCTGTGACCAATACCTAGTGTGCCATCTTCCGTCATCATATAGTCAGCTTCTAGACTTGAAGGTGTCTCTTTTGTGGGCGCACCTCGCACTTGCATATCGCGACGAAACTCCGAGAGTTCCGGAGGCTCTCTTTATAGAGCAGCGTACTGCAGTAAGGTAGCTCATTGAGTATGGGTTGTTTGGCGGAGGGGATGGACTTGAGTGAAACACACTCGTACACTTGAAGTCAAAATACTTACTACTGGTGCTGCGTTCATCTGAGCCAATTTATATATATATTTAATTCCAATTTATGTCCTTTGCAGAGTGGACTCTATGTAGGACAGTACTTTCTAATCTAACGACCCCCAGTGTCCTAACCGCACCTCTGAATTCGCGAATGCCCTGGTGTGAGACGTGCTCCACCAGTCCGCCGTTCCTGCCGGCCGTTTTTGACGCGCAATCCATGGTTAGTAGTGAGGTGACTTTTGTGTAGCGTGCGATGTATGACTATCGAATACATATGGTGAACACGTACTCGGTCGCACGAAGCGAGTTTGTACAGGAATCATTTTGGTTTGATATAGGTAGGATGAGGTGAGCTCGCGATGTACTGCGTTGAGCTACTGCGACGTCCAGACAACCAAGCCAAAATTTTATGATGTCATAGCATGGGAGCTCCTTATTTTGGCATCTATATGACGCCGGCCGGAACAAGTTGGGAACCACGTTGCATGTGCATGAACATCCGTTCAGGGAACCGGTGGCCGAACAGCCTAGTACACTCAAGCAAGGGCATTAATTTAGTGAGTGCTTTGGTAATGATTTGATTAGTATGTCGTCGCTTAAACGCTTATCGATTATCTTTGGTCTACTATCCCGTTCCAACAAGGACCAGGAAAACACCCTGCCCATATAGTACAAGACTAGACTCCGAAATTCGTGCACGATTTTCTGAGCTGGTAGCTGCCACAGTGATACGTCATCTGCTTGGAGCTGCGCCGGAAGGACCCCGGCTGCTCCCTATACCGCATGTCCGCAAATTTTCTAAATTTTTCTCTTGGGGCGCAACGTTTTTGAGGCTTGTGGGGCGCACTTCGGACATGCTTGCTCCCCGAAACATACCAAAAAAGGAAATTTTCCGTAAAAATTTCGTGCTGCTAGATTCTAGCTAGGTACACCCACGATTCTGCTTCTTGCGAGACCGTACAGTGAACTGTGATGCAATAATCTCGCGCACTGTCACAATACCCGCTGTTTCCCACCTATAGAGAAAGATAATATATGTTTTACAGTGTTTTGTAGAATAAAAACTTGCCGTTCAAAAGCCCACAGTTTCAGGACGTGATACCAATACTGAGCGCGGGTGTTCCGAGATTGTAGACAAGTTCCTTGATACTGGCAAGTGTCCATAAATGTCCCGTGGACTTGCTGTAGTGCCAGAACAAGTTTTCACTTTCTTCAGGGTGCGTCTTAGGAGTTTGCGAATTAAAATCAGTACAAGCAAGCAGGAAAAAAAGGCACCACTTGCCTGAATAAAAACCCGTAATCCTAAGTTTGTCAATGAAGGAACATCTTTTGTGCCAGCAAGGAGAATACTCTCGTGTCGAGTGCTTTTACCACCACCATTTAGGGCGTGTCATTGGCACCATTCTTCTTGTACATAGTACAAACCACTTGGCCAATATAGTAGCCCTGCGAGCGTTGCATGATAACATAGACCTCCTTCTTGTCCCCAACCAAAGATGGCGTGAACGGGAGCGTGAAGTTCCTCCCAATGGTCTGCAGAATGCTGGAGCGTCAAGTGCTTAACTCCGAGGATGCTCTCAGATGTCGTCGGTCTGGGCTGTCTAACACCCTCTAACACCCCCTCCGATCTGGGATCGAGGAGGATCCAGGGCCTCTTGGGGCGCTACCGACGGACATAAGGTGGGTGCTACAGGCTCGTGAGGCGCACATTTTAGGACCATAGGATGGGTGATTTGGAGGGCATGTGAGGCGCTACCGGTGGACATGCAGTATAGGGAGCAGCCGGGGTCCTGCGCCGGAGCAACAGTTTTGCACAGCACCCCCATCCTATACCTTGATCGGGTATTTTACAGGAAGCTAAATCTACATGGGTATTTTTGCAGTGTTTTGTTGGTCTCATTTTCCACATAATCCCCCGCGGTGATAATTGCTGTGATAATTAACTTGATCCCCTAGGGGATCCACATTGTTTTTGTACTGGAATTCACGTTGAAACTCTTTCAAGCTTCGATATATATATCGTCTTTCAAATTTCCAATCTCACTTTGGCAATGTAACTGCTACTAGTAATCGCACTGGCAGGTTGCCTACATCATGAACAGTTTTTCGATCTTTTGGGACGATCAAACGCGCGACTCACCGTGACTGCCTTGCGATCTCACCAACAACTTTTACCTTGATCCCATCGGTATCCCTGGATGCACATTGTATTTCTAGTGGAATACAGGCTGAGCCACTTACTCCGATCAATCAGATATCATCCCTCAAATCTCGCTTTGGCGATGTAAGTGCTGGATTGTGGTATATCAAGCACGAATGCGATCGTTATATATCCACCAAATCCCCCCGCTCACTCGCTCCATCCTCTAATAGTATGACCCTAATCTCGAACGATCCCAGTTGGTGGCCACTCATCAATGCGAATGTTATTTTCAGCTATTTCATAGGTTCGTAGAGAGTCAACCGCATGATGACGGTGATAATTTGATTCACCTTGACTTCAATTTCGCAGTTGCCGCCTCTGTTGGGGTGATGTACGATTGGGGTGAGCAAGACTAAGTATAAAAGAACCACAGATATCTTATGGTATTCTCAGCGCTTGTGTTTGGACAGGAGGTACGTCAATCCCGATTACTGGGGGAGCCAACTCACTTAGAATTGTGTTATAGGTTGAACTAATCTGGGTGAGCGGACTCCCACATTGAAAGAACGACGTGAAAATAAAACTTGTTCACGGCAGAGGCAACGCTGGTCCTTGATGACCTTTTTCTATCTCAGTGTATGTGCCTTGTGTTTCAACTTGAATATCTACGCTTAGCAAGTTTTGCTGACTTCAAAATATCCTAGGTGCGCTATGCTGGAATAGGATATGCTGTGTAGGTGTGGAAGTTTAAGCCTTTGATGTTGTTCTCATCATCCATCTCTCACAATCAGGATGAACATTTTGAGTATGTCTCCTCGCATAGACTCTGTTTCTTTCTTGTGACGGGCGGCATATAGTTGGTGTTCCAACTATTTCGACGACAGATACAGTGAATATTCCACACTGATGCCTTCCATTCCTGTCGAAACACTGAACTACCATGCAGGGGTGAGTGATATTCTCGAATAACTCGTTGATTCAACATAACGACTCCTACAGTTGTGAGTCTGTTTAGACTCTGTGATCTTCCGAAGCTGATAACTAATGTTGCTGCATTTGTCAGGCCTTATCCTAAACGACGGACTTGATTGGATGGGTGACGTTGTGAATGTAATACTGGGCGGTAAAGCTATGCACCTCCGTGATATTGACTTGACTGAAAGACCATGCAAGTCATCATCATTGTTCGGTTACATGCCATGTATCAGCAATCCAGAAAGGTGCTGATCTTTCTCGTCGTCATCTTTCTGGCCATCAGAATCGCCAACGTAGTGATGGCCGCACTACTGACGATGCAGATTTCAGGGGGTAAGCTTTAATTATGTATGAAATTTCAAGTGCATCAGGCTGATTGAAAAATACCAGAGGAATTCATTCTTTCCGGCACCTATCAGTGCATGTTTGACTCCGGGGGAGATTCCGTATTTCTTGGTTCCATGACTTGGATACTTGACACTGTATGGGAGGTCCTTGCACTGTGTCTCGCGGTCTGGATTGCTGTAAAGCACTTCCGTGAACTACGACAACACTCAACAAGAGGTATTATCGGTGACTGCTTCACGGTGCTAATAAAAACTCATGTGAGTTACTTTGGGAGGTGAGCTCATAATGTGGATGCGGTTCTCTTGTTTCCCTGAAGTTTTGCACGTGCTAGTTTTTTGGTTATCTCTTGCTTCGAGATCGGTTTCATCTCTCCTACGCTCTTAGCGGTATGTCGAGTTGTCACCGACTTCTACATGCATGCGACCATCATTCATCATTCCTATAGGACCAATATTCCCTGGACGCTCAGATTTATGAAGGTTTCGTTCAGATATTCCAGGTTGTGGGATTGTATGTGCTGGGACCACGCCTGATCCTCGGTGTTCGAGAATATCACGCTGAGCTCGTGGCCAACTCTGATACGGCAAGCGCTATGATTTCAATTGCTTTACAGGAGCGCGTCCATGTGTCAACTAGCAGTAGTGTGTAGCGCAGGAGATGCTCGATATGATTGATTTGCGATTTAAGGGGGTAGTGTGCAGAGAGCGGGAGAATTTGTTCTTATTTATTCCAGGTTTTGTCGTGGTACTTATTTATGTATGAGTCATCATTTGATAGAAGTCGAGCCCGCTGATGTGACTTGGGGCTCCCAGGGACAATGCAGTCATGGGGAAGCCTAGAATCGTAAACACAAAAGCTTGGACTCAGTGTAATAAGCACGCCCAAAGATACATGATTTTATTCCATCATTAATTTTGATATAATACATATATGTGGTGCATGGGAAGCACCAGATCCTCGAATAGTAGGCCACTCCCGACCGTGGAATGGTGTACGCACTCTTAACCTTTCATTGATTTCCCGTCTCTCATCGTATCTCATAGGGCAGGAGGGCCCGCATAGCGGCACAAGCGATAGCTCGGTATTCTGAATCAGTCCTAAGAACCCAAACATGAATCTCCTCACTGCCGCGACCAAGTGGACATCATCGCCCTACCTTCTAAAGCGCAATTTGCAAACATTCAAGTCCGTGCAGGGCCTCGGACGAGTACTTGGATTAAAAATAGTATAACACACCGTGGCCTCGTTTTGTTAACCTTACTTACTAGTAGGCGCCACTCAAACTTTGATCAACCCAATCTATGACAAGACACTCGGACTCATTTTACGGCCATGAGCAGGGCTGCGACGCGGTTGTGAGTTCGGTTCATACAGACACATCTCTGCTTGTCCGGAGTACCTCTACAAGACACTCTGCGCCACGAGCAGGCTTCGCATTTCTCGAGGAGTCAACTTAAAAATAGATTCATCAACGTCACTACTAGTACTACATGCTAGGATATAAATGTCACAACGTCCGAAGATTAACTGCCACGTCAGCAATGAGAGTGGTAATGCAAACAGTACGAGGTTGAAGGAGAGAGACATTAACGAAGGAAAGACAATGACAACGAAAATCACGGAAGAGCAAGCATGCGGGAAGTGAGGATAAGTATGTTGAGGCCCTCATATACCACCGATGATGGCTGCAACATTAAACTGAAACGAACATGTCGAGTAGAGTCTGGGGTCTTTTCGTTGTGAATGCCATGCCTCAACGGTGTTCGAACTTTGTTGGCTCAGGGTTTGCAGTTACTCGGAGGAACTGAGTAAGATCCGACTGGATGACTTCCCGCAGCGTTGTTCTAGTTCTAAACGCCTCATGTCGCTGTCAAACGTTTGACTGACAGCTCAATTGACCCAGCTCTAGATTGTGATATCTAGAAGGCCCCTCTCTAGATCCAAATCACATTTGTAAATCGCTTTCAAACTCCGCGACGATGTTGCAAATCTCTGTTTACCATCATCTCATCGAAAGGCTTTGTGTACTTAAGCTCGGTGCTTACCTGAGTTCCCATAATCTACATAAATACTGTCCGAGATGATCAAGCTTGAGCGCTGAGCTTTGATTATCACTGCCTTTTGGCCTAACGGTCTGGGCGTAACTGTTAAGGGACGACAGTCTTAACTAGTAACTACTTACACTTTGCCGCCGAGAATATCACTAGCACAGGTGATAATGCAGGCGGAAACTTGGGTGCGTAATAATTTATTAAATTCTTCTCGGATTCGTATCTTACTTTCATCCAGCTCTTATCCTCACGTATGTCATCTCGCAATCCGCTCTCCCGATGCCAGGACGCGTCGCACTCTTCTCCCCAAGCGCAGACCTCACTCTCGCCTCCCACACCTCCATACTTCATGACACCATACCTCTATCAAACTACCAAGCTTTTACTTCCCAATATCTAGGCAATTTCCCTGCCAACCACCCTCCCGCATCAGGTATCCTAATTCCAGTCACGGAAAGCTGGCCGGAGACATTGGTGATGACCGGCACAGTCGATAGTTGTGCTGAGAGCTCGCGCATAGTCGTGAGTCGTATCCAACAGGCGGGCGGGAGAGCTGAGTTTGTGGAGTATACGGATTTGACGCATATGTGTTGGATGGTTCCTCAATTCTTTCTGCAGTCGGACAGACTTCCTTCATCGGATCATCTGATACCTCAACATTAGTTGTATGACAGAGAGATGCAAAAAGCGAAACATCCAAGGGTCCAATCGTTTCACTAAGCCGTATTTCCTCACGTCGCTCAAGGGCGGGACTCGGGGGTGTAGCTGACGAGTTTTCGACGTCAAGGCTCCTTGGGAAACCAATGGATAGATCGTCTTCCCCCTCTTCATTATTTCGACACAGGAGCGCGTCGGTATCTTCACTCTCGTCTAGTTCCGGGAGCGAGCATGCACTGTCGTCGCTAACTCCCGTCGGTAGTTCTCCCTTGCCTTCCTTCCTAGATGGTTCATTGGACCGCAAGAGGCCCAAGACAACGCGTTGCGTATATCTCCCAGCGGCCATGCGCCCCTTGTTCCGCTTCTCTACCATCCCCATACCTGAAGCGGGCACACGGCCAAGGTCCTTAAGTGGGCCAATAATGGTGGCAGCGCTTGCATTGCGGCTACATGAACGCTTTGCACCTATAATCTTAGTGTCCTCGAGGATATTATCACCTTGGACATTCTCTTGATCTTGTGATAGGCATGGAGAAAGTTTCTCATGGTGGTGCACCTGTCCCACGTCATTGCGCGTGAGTGTGACGCAGAGGACCTTGCCAGCTTTGTGATCTGATTTACTGAAGGCCTTTCGTTCGGCGGGGGTTAGTTTGTTGGCAGAGGAGAGTGCCACAGCATTGGCGATACACATCGAAGTGGCGCTATCGCAACGCGTCACATCTGTTGTGGTGGACATCTTTTCTATGGTATATGACTGGAGTCAAGGAAGAGCGAACGATTTGGGGTGGCCTCCATGGACACTGAGGCGCATATTTATATCCCGAATACTGTGGACGGCTTTGACCACCGTCCACAGGGTGGAAGGCCAGTGGTTGCGTCTTTGTTCATCGCGCTCCAGTGCGCGTGTTGTCTCACGTGACTGTGGCCCTAAATGTACACAACAGAGCGACAGCACTGAAGTACTGACGGGCGCACCCACGTTGGACTTGTCCTGACAGATGCTTATCGCATTATGATTCGCAATCATTAACTCCGCTATAGTATGATTGACGCTCGATACAGCCTTTAAGGTGCTATTTTTGCGACTCTTTATCCGAACGGGTATCTATATCTGGTGCCCCCGGTGGGTATAGGTGGGGGTACCTGAGGGTGATACACCGGGGTTTATGTTATTCGCTATGTGCTACGTGCCAACGACTTATCAAGCAAACTAACACGTCTTGGCGCCTATAATCCTTCCCCATGCTCTTCAGTCATATTCTCGCTTTAGGGATATCGTGCATTATTGTCCTGCTTGTCGTTTCGGGTCTGACTCGCAGACGTGTCTACCCTTTACCTCTGCCGCCTGGCCCTCGTCCGTTACCAATTTTGGGTAACGCGCTGCAATTGGATACTAAACGACCTTGGCTCACATATACTGCGTGGGGAAAGACATATGGTTGGTAGCAGATCAATGACCACTTTACCAAACTCTTGGATTCAATTTTATATCTAATCATAGGAAAAATCATTCACTCCCGCTTACTTGGGATCGAGTTTATCATCATAAACTCCGAAACCATCGCGCGGGAGTTGCTGGACAAGCGTTCTGCGAATTACTCTACTCGCCCCGTTATTCGCACCAATGAATTGTATGCATTGCCGGTTTTCATTCGAATTGTCCTTCATCCACTGACAATGCAGAGCTGGACTGGCTTTCAATACTGTGCTCCTTCCATATGGCGAGACTTTACGGCGACATCGCAAGATCTTCCATCAAGTCCTCAGGGCCGAAGTCTCGGATTCGTACCATGAGATGTACTCTCGCCACGCAAACGATCTAGTCATCAATCTCTTGAATGCCACTAGTGACCTGCGACAACAGACTGAAGGGTTCGTACCTAATTCAGTGGTGTCGTTGTGATGTATGATCCGGTTGACAAAATCCTTGTGACAGATACACGGCATCCCTAATCATGGCCGTGACATACGGATATCTTGCTCATGGACATGAAGATCCATTTCTTACCCGCGCACACGAACTCTTTCATATTGGCCAACGTATTGTGTCTCCAGAGAAGGCTGCCATGTTCACAGCCTTTCCTTTCCGTGAGTGCCTCTGTTTACTACATAATTTTGAGTATTCAGCATGAGGTTTCAGTTGAAAAGCTGCCATTTTGGTGCTTCGGTGGAGCACTTGCCCAGATGGGACGCAGCAGAGAATTAGTTCAACAGCTTTTGAACGAGCCCTTTGACGAAGTGAAGGCCCAGATAGTATGTTTTCGCAGATTTGTGGATGTAAATTTCACCTCATCCGTTCGCGTGAAGGCAAATGGTACTGCTTCACATTCATTGGTCGCTGACTTTCTCAATCAAGTTCACGACTACGCTGACGAAGACACGATGAAGGCTGTTGCGACGACGGGATATATGAGTAAGATTTCTTTCTCCCAAGACTGAGTTCATCCATTGACGCGAATACGGCATCTTAGCTGGCATGGAGAGCGTAAGTCGCTACCCAAGATCCTGATTTCTACTTTGATGTCCCGCAGACTGCATCTGCATTGCAGTCATTTTTGCTGGCTATGGTGCTCTATCCTGACGTCCAAGCCCGTGCTCGTGCAGAAATTGATCAAGCTGTGAGGCATGATAGAATGCCGTGCCTTGATGATAGGGCGTCACTGCCCTACCTTGATGCCATTCTCCGCGAGGTCCTGAGATGGTATCCTCTTGGCCCCCTAGGTCAGTCTGCACAATTATAACTCTGAATAATTGACCCCCGGCACAGGAATTCCACATGCGACATCAAATGATGATGTTTATGACGGGTACTTTATACCCAAAGGTTCGAAGTCGTATGAATCGAGGTTGCCGTTGACTCATCGGTAGTTCGATCAGGTGCGATAGTAATAGTTAATCAGTGGTATGTCACGGCGGAGTCCATATAACGGCGGCTTGAGCTAAGCATGGCTCAGGGCAATATCTCGGGATGAAGACATATATCCCGATGCATCACGCTTCGATCCCAGCCGCCATCTAACGGTTGACGGGAAGCTGAAGGACCCTTTCGTCAACCATTTTGCCTTCGGTCATGGCAGGTGAATATTCCACACTTGTCATCCATCTTCAATTATTCACCGACCCTCGCAGGCGTATCTGTCCCGGTAGGCTGATCCATGGCTCATGTGGCAGTGATGAGGCTGATGAATTGCCTTGGCAGGTCGTTGGTTTGCAGAGAACAGTCTGTGGACTGCAGTTTCTGCCATACTCGCCGTGTTGCGCATCGATCATGCCAAAGACTCAAACGGGGACAGGATTGAGGTGAAGCCGGAGTTCAGCACCGGCATAGTGATGTAAGTGGCCTAGTATGCATTACAGGACCTGCGGTTGACCCTGCCGAAGTCGCCCTGAACCATTTCTCTGCTCGTTTGAAAGCGTGAACACAGCGAGAGAAGGACATCTTCGAGCGATGATGAATTCGAAGTAGGCTCCGTTTGTACTTGCGGTGGTCTGTCATATAATAGCACACGAATGTACCACAGCAGAGTGCACTGAGTGGCAACGTTTTACGGCCTCTGTCTGTCTCTTGGCATGAACAAGATAATCGCTTTCAAGTCCGTTGACTCTTCAAAACAAATCTGATCCGCAGTGAAAACTCTGATGGGAGACGTGAGCAAAGTAGGGAGCAGACACTATATGTATAACAACAACTTGTATGGAAAGCCGGACAGCGCTTTGTTACCACCCGTGACATGGGCCAAAAATGGTAGTCACAAGTTGAGGACTCCGTACACCTCTAAAGAGATTAATGCGATCGACAACCTGTAGGTTCCATAGTATAGCGCGGCTGTCCGGCTTTTTGTCCTGCAGTTACAGTGTCATATTGTGACGGCGCCGGTGCTAGCCCCCGACTTGCTTATTCCTGGCATCTTTTGTCCATGTGTCCATCGAATTTAGTAAACGCAAACTAGTCTTTATTTCATTTTTGGTAAATGATTGCTAATCCCATGTGATTCTACTGTCAATGCATGATGCTTTTCGACTCGTAACCGAATGAGTCTGATAATCTTGACCAGTCTTAGCAGCTAAGCCAAACGTGACAGGACAAACAATCTTTTCCTTTTACCACGCCTTGAACATTCACTCATGGATGGATTTTTCAAGGCCTATATTGAGTAGAAATAGCTAACCGTTTGGCACCAGAACAGATTAGAAATCTGCTCTCTTGTGGTGCGGATTCGAAACCTGTCGACATGGACAGTTCCTCGGAGGTTCGTCTAAACTTGGCCAGCAAGCGTCCTGGCCCAAGTGGTTAACACAACAGAATCAAATTCTCTTGTAGTTCGCAGGTTCGAAACCTGCCTAACAACAGGGTTTTTTTCTATCGGAACACGCCTTGAAGATTCACTCGTGGACAGTTCCTCGGAGGTTCATCTCAACTTCGTCCTCGCCAAAGTGGTTACCACAACGGAATCAAAATCCGTTTCTCTTGGACTACGCAGGTTCGAAACCTGCCGAACAACAGGGTTTTTTTCCTATCGGAACACGCCCAATTCCACGGAGCAACTTCGCCCTGACTGAAGTGGTTACTGCAACATAATCAAAATCTGTCTCTTGGACTGTACCAGTGCAGGTCCAAAATCTGCCAACGATTTTTTTTTTCCATCCGAACACGCCTTGAAGATTCGCTGATGGACAGTTCCTGAGAGGCTCATCTCAACTCCGCCCTGGCCCAAGTGGCTACTGCAACGGAACCGAAATCTATCTCTTCGGCTGACACTACTAGTGCAGGTTCAAAACCTGCCAACGAGGTTTTTTTCTCTCAGAACACGCCTTGAAGATTCACTGATGGACAATTCCTCGGCGGTTCATTTCAACTTCGCCTGACCAAAGTGGTTACTACAACATAATCGAAATATGTTTGTGTCGGACTTGCGCAAGCTCGAAACCTGCCCAAGACATGATTTTTTTTATCAGAACACACTTTGTAGTTCACTCATGGACGGATTCCTCGGAGGCTGATCTTAACTGTTCTTAACCAAGTGGTTACCACAACAGAATCAAAATCTGTTTCTCTTGCAGTCGGTTCGAAACCTGCTGACAACATTTTTGCATGTATAGATCCTCAAACCGTCTCAACTAGGCCCAGTCATTGCACTGAAACCTCCTTTTCATGTGATAGTCTGTCCATGAAATTTTGAAATATAATCCACCTTCACGCCTCGTGCGGATCGTCTCAGAAACATTAGGTATATCCCTGAGATGTGTACGTACAAACCTAGATTCTCGACGGAGTAACCAAAACTGTCGGGATGGAGCTCGAGGCCAGAAGAACGCACGCAAGCTAAGGACAGAGTGAGTCTGACGGTCAGGCAGATGATGTAACCTCCCCATCATCGCTAAAGTCTCATCGATGAACACTTCTTCGGTCGTTGGCTCTTCCAAAGCGACTGAGGATGATTCGAAAGCTAAAGGTAGGAGAATTGAAAGTGGCAGACCGAGCCATATCATTCTGATACGTGTAGTTTGCGTGCGCTCCTGTTTTGTGTTGATGCGGGGCGGAACATACTTTCGATTGCCGCAGCAAGACCCGGGCAACTGAACGGAGATATCAATAGAGAGGTCAACGAGAAACTCGTTCATGCGAAGCAGGCTTAGATACGACGGACACAGCATCGCCTGCAAGTCGCTGATCCATTGTGACCAACAAGGCAGGAGGGACCAAAGCCAATGGCGAAGACAGAGCAGAAGACGAGGACGCGGCCATGTAATGAGGTGAACAACGACGGAAGGCAAGAAAGCCCCTCAAGAAAACAAGCATTGTAAGGAAATTGGAACAGGGGCGAGACAACAGGACAACTGCAATTCAGTCTGGTCTGTCTTGGAGAGTTTGGCACACGAGGAATTCGAGATAGCGCGCGCACGTTTGCTCGACTGAGCAAAAGGCTCATGGAGAAGTTCAGCAGCAGCGTTACGTCTAGGAACCACCAAACACTTATGTAAAGATAAAAAGTAAGTCACCATGCAGGAGGTCACGCACGTACTACTAGTAGTGGTGGTGGCGATTATCAGCGCTCTGACCGACAGTGAGTGAGCGCGAATCATCATAAGAAAATCATCAATCAAAGATGGAGACTCGAGGTAGATCTATGTACAGCAGTATGGGTTGAACAATGTTCCGAATCCTGGAAAAAAATTGCTCAAAACCGAACCAAGGTCTGGTGCAAATTTGCTGACTCGGTGCACGAAGTCCTCTTACCTATTACGGACGCGTGACACTGACTAAGGCAGCGCGGCTGTCTGGCTTTCCATAAACATGTTCATAGATGCATGGCATCCAGGCGACCACTACATGTCTGAGGACTACAAACGCGTGGCCAGGCATCGTACGCGCACGCAGTCTCCTCCACGATACTACTGCATAGACTTTAGTATCTCCCGCAAATACGAGGCGTCAAACACCAACCCATCAGAAGTACCCATATTTGGTGGGGATAAAGAAGCGCCGGAGTTCAAGGAAGACAACTATAAACCCCGGAACCCCTTTCCAACTGATGTTTGGTATCTTGGACATGCTATTCAAGAAATATTTCTCGATGTAAGGCGCAATAACGACTTCTCATCTTGCATATCCTGATTTTGACGCAACAGCGCTACTCAGGTGTAGAATTCCTGAACGGTCTATTATCGGACATGATGCACTCGATCCAGCACAACGTCCGAATATGGACGAAGTTTTTTCTCGATTCCAGGTTCTGCGTCAGGGCCTCAGTAAATGGAAATTGTGACGTTCCCGGGTGGCTCAAGCGCTCATCATGACGATAGCTCTCTTTTTGATCTTCTGGCCCACTGGGCACGTCGCATTCAGTACGCAGTACGCAGGATTCCCCCAACCCATACCGATTGGCGAGTTCGACGTCTCGCTAGTTCAACTCCACCTCGCCCATGTTCCCATCTCGCAGTTCAGTACTCTCGATGGTGCACTTCGTGACATTAGATTGGACGTGTATAAAGAGAATATAATACACCGTGGCCTCGTTATGTTAACCATACTTGGATGCCACCCAAGCCTCGATCAACCCAACCTACAACAAGACGCTCTGGCCCATTTTATGGCTATGGACAGGCCTCGCGGTTGTGTGTTCGATTCATACTAACACATCTCTTTGCTTGTCCCTCGCCCCTCACCTCACTCCAAACCTCAATCAACCCAACTACAACAAGACACTCTAACTTGATTCTGACCCATTTTACGGCCACGAACATGCTTCGCGTTTCTTAAGGGGTACACTTGAAAAATTATTCATTAACGTCACTGCTACATGCTAGGAAACAAATGACACGACGTCCGAAGATTAACTGGCACGTCAACAACGAGATGGTAATGGAAACAGTGCAAAGTTGAAAGAGAGAAGAACAACGAAAGTCACGGAGGAGCAAGCATGCGGGAAGTGAGGATAAGTATGTCGAGGCCCTCATGTAGCTGTAACATTAAACTGAAGCGAACATGTCGAGTAGAGTCTGGGGTCTTTTCGTTGTGAATGCCATGAGGCACCTCAACGGTGTTCGAACTTTGTTGGCTCAGGGTTTGCAGTTACTCGGAGGGAACTGAGTAAGATCCGACTGGACGACTTCCCGCAGCGTTGTTCTAGTTCTAAACGCCTCATGTCGCTGTCATACGTTTCAAGTCCGCACGTCAACTAAAAGCTCAACTGACCCAGCTCTAGATTGTGATATCTAGAAGGCCCCTCTCTAGATTCAAATCACATTGTAAATCGCTTTCAAACTCCACCATCAGGAAAAAACAAATTTTGTGGGAGCCCTGGTGAGAGCTATGTAGCACTACATAGCTACCATAGTTCTATGTACCTAATGTAGCCGTGACTCAGACTATATAGATCTACAGCGGGCTACAGCAGAGTACAGCAGACTACAGCGGACACTTGGAGGCACAATAGTCAAATTGAAGTCTGTAGTCAATAGTAGCTGAGTAGCAACAAAATTAATCAATAGCGGACATGCAGAATGTATCAAGGTCAATAAAGCTAGTTAAGTAAAAATCACTTGCGGACTCATAGACATTTGCGCTAGTCCATCCACGGTCAACAGCTTGTCCCATCCTCGGAATAAGATGGCAAGGACGAGCGATTTCATCAACGTGTATCACCGCTGCATTCCGGTGCAGCCGACGAGTCAAACACGACATTGGTGCAGGCCAGATGAGCGGTCCGGCTCCCTGAGTGGTGTGAACCACTCAATGTAAGCTAAGGCTCGCGAGTAGGTCCCAAATTGACGCGGCAGAGTGAAAATAACGCGAACCTGTCCCACTCGCATACCTAGTAAAATATTAACATGAATTTTTTGACGGCTCAACAAATAGTTAGTACTCACCTTCTAAAGTGCGCGGCTGAATGCCATTGCTTGTCAGGGCCATATCAACTTAGCGGGAGATCCAGGCTTGCGTCCACGTCCAGGAAGCACTTCAGGCGTGGCTCTAACACGCCACTGCCTCGGTGATTCACTGATGAGTGGATTAGGTGGAGCAGTGATTACTACCTGTCGAAATACGTCGAAACGGTCTTGCAGACCAGGGGTAATGATAGCGTGCGGCATGTGGTTGCGCAGAAAACAACTTAAGGGCTGGGAGGAACATGGACGCACCATGTGCAGTGACGAGGTGCTGAACTGAACGCTGAGGGTATGCAGGCGTCTTAGCGAGAGAGTGGACCGTTCGTTGCTCAGGGAGGATGGGAAGTGTATTGACAGGGACAGTGTCGGGCCCTTCCATCTCTGAGTCCGAGTCCGAGTCATATCCACGGTCACGAGTGAAATTGGTTGGTGCCGAACTGAGACTGTTCCAACAGCCAGTTGAGGTAGGAACCATGCAGGAAGACTGCCTCCTGGCGCTGGAGCCATAAGGCCATCTGTTCTTCATAGTCCCGCTTGTTACTGGCGCGATACACTTCTTTGGCGAAAGTCGATGTGCAAACGTTCTGGAAGTTCGCTGTTAAAGCGTCTGTAGCACCAAACAATAGGATAGACTGAACAGTAGTGAGAGAGCTGATGTAATTTGGGAATATTAAAATGGTCGCTGAATATCGAGTTGCTGCAAGACGTCCTTGTTGGCGTGAAATATCGCCAGAGCGCGTTCCAGGCCATTGAGGGATTCAGTTGAGTGAACTTGAAGCCTGAGCATAGTACGAAAAATCTAGAAGTGCTGCGCAACTACTAACACTTGGCTGGTAAGCAAACTGAAAACAATCACGTCAGCACCAACCTCGTGCTTAGCAACAATTGAAGCTTACCTAGGCACAGCGCCAGCAAGTAGCCCAACAAACACACGCTGCATCTCTTTGTGTTCTGTCCCCGTCCACTGCTTTACCATAGATATTCCCTTCTTGAAATGCCTAAGACCGGGATAATCAGGCATCGCTTTGAACCATGCAGTCCATTTCTTCTTCGCCAACAATATCAAGGCACCACTTAACTAAATGGTCCTTGAAGATGCCTTTGTGGAGTT
This sequence comes from Suillus subalutaceus, assembly GCF_016647625.1. Taxonomy (NCBI): domain Eukaryota; kingdom Fungi; phylum Basidiomycota; class Agaricomycetes; order Boletales; family Suillaceae; genus Suillus; species Suillus subalutaceus. The sequence continues at coordinate 1,136 of NW_024540618.1, read as the reverse complement.
GGTGTAGGAGGTCAGGTGTAAAGGCCAGGAAGATGTTAGAGTGGGGGAGATTAGCCCAAAATGGAGCATAGACGGTTGGCGTAGTCCAAATTCCTCAAATTCAGCAGGATGGTGACCAGTCTTTCGCTTCTCTAATATCCCCTTATGACTGCAGGATCCCGCATCAGGCGAATCCAGTGGATCGCCTCTTTCATCCGCCGCAACTACACATTTTGGACAGCGGTTTTCCTTGCAACACGCCACCAGACACTGCTCTGGAAAGTCCGCTACATACGTGGCAAGGATCGGAGACACTCGATCGGATCAACGCATCAGCACACACCATTTCAACGCCGTCTTCACCTGCAGCAACAAGGGGCTGAAGGAGGAGGGACATGCAATGATGGAATAGTCAGTAGTTGGCAAGGGAGCGTTCATCAGGTGTAAAGCAGTCAAGCTTTCCTGAAGGTAGGTAACCAATCAGGACTGTCGCTCTTGCTGACGTTTGCCGCCGTTTTTCTTTAGCAATGTTTCCTATAGAGAGGTACACAGGATATGCCGTTTGTCGCCTGGAATTGCGACAGACTCGTTTTGTCTGTGCAAGAATAATTGGCGCAATGGTTGCTCCTTCCAGCACCTTTTTCTGGACAACACAGGTCAGTGCTTGTCATTTTCGATGTTTTTTTGATATGGTGCTTACTTGCATGTCACACCACCAATCTGCAGTCCACATGTCGTCTATCACCCGGTGGAGTCCTGCAGAGTCCGTGTATGCGCGAGCAGGTGTGTACACCATTTGATCCTTGAACAAAGGATTTCCGATCAAGTCCTTGATGCACTCTACAGGATTGCGCATCCACAGTTCAACATCTTCATGCAACGGTTCGCCTTTTTCGTCCGTTCTATTTCCCTGAACGCTAATCTTCTTACAGCTCCAGGCGGCTCCATGCGGGAGTTCATCAACCTTCTTGAGGAATGATTGGTTGTTGTGGAATGAAGCTTGCATTCGGTTTCGGGTCTATCACGCTGGTCAGTACATTTTTTCGGTGCTTGATGCCAAACTTACAATCGGTAACTTTAGAAATTCATCGGTTCGAGTCTGCCCAAGGCTTTTTACAAGCCACTCAGCGAGACCCCACTCTTCCCTGGCAGCTAAA